>NC_089856.1:12752500-12797500 GCF_036373705.1 Amia ocellicauda
ACTGCAGCTCGTCAACGTCAAAATCGTCTCAGGGAGTCAGTTATGCGTGTGTTTTTGGTGTTGTTTTGTGTGTGCCCCCTCCCTCCCTCTCTCTCTGTGTCTCTGTCTGTCTGTGTCTCTCAGGTACACAAGTGCGGGTTCCCAGTCACCCGTTCTGCCGCTAGCCGGGCAGCAGGTGACGCTCTCACCCCACTGTCCTCGTCTCTCCAAAAGCGGGACTCTGGAGCGGGTCTGCGCCGCCAACTTCTCACGCACGCCGCTCCAGAGTTGCTCAGTGGCCCCCCGCGGCGATCACGCCAAACGTCTGACTGGCCCGCGCGGGCACGTGACTCTATTTAAACATGCCTTATTTGGGCAGCGCACGTAGAGTGAGGGGGAAAAAAAGCAGGGACGATTTTTTCCCCCCAACTATAAATCCTGCTCTTTTTTGGGACAATAGCCCCCTGAATATCCAAAGAGCCACAAATCAAACGTAATAAATAATAATAACAATAATAATATTAATAATAATAATAATAATAATAATAATAACAATACTAATCAAAACAACAGGTAATAAAAAGATTGCAACACCACAGTGTTCCTTGAAAAAAAAAAAAAGCTTTTTAATTTGTTTGGGGTTTTGGTTTGTAGTTCTGTGTTTCATGCTACCGCTCTCTCCTCGCTGCTTTTTCTGTTTTTCCACAAAATGAGTTCGTACGTCGCCAACTCGTTTTACAAGCAAACCCATGAGACTCCTGCTTACACTATGCACGGCTATGGGAACTATGGATCTGTCTCTGAGCTGCACCCGTCCAGGTACTGTTACGGAGGGCTGGACCTCAGCGTCTCCTTCCCTTCGCCGGCCTCTTCCAACTCCCTCAACCGTGGGGAGATGAGCGCTAGCCTGCGCGGCAGCCCGGACTCGCAGCCACCGCCGCCTCCTCCTCCTCCACCGCCGCCGCCACCGCCGCCGCCTTGCTCCGCCGTGGGCTCCCCGAGAAGGGCTCTGAGCGCCGGCGGCCAGGGCTCCCTCTCCGGCGGGCTGTTCTGTCAGAAAGCCGAGGGGGACATGGATCTTAACGACAAGCCCGGCAGTAACAGCAGAGCCGGCGAGATCAAAGTGGAAGCAGTCCAGCCGGTAAGACAGGCAACCCATGCGACCCAGCCGCAGTCAGACCTCCACCAGCCCCAGATATACCCCTGGATGACCAAGCTTCACATAAGCCACGGTAAAGTTCAGTGTTTTTATTTTTCTTTGCTTTTTTCTGGGGAGGGGTGAACATAAATGTGTTTGTGGTGGTGATGGTTGGGGTGGGGGGGGGGTTCTCACTCTTTCCCATATTGCTCTCCATCGTCCATTCACAGTTTTTTTCTCTCTCTTCTTCTTCTTCGTCTTCTTCTTCTTCTGTTTTATAGGCCGTACGGGGGAAATAATAAAACTCGCGGTCGTAAATTTTATGACAAAGGCATCAATTGCTCGTAAACCTGTCCTGTTACTGCGAGGAGCCGATCTGCGTCCAAATTTATGACGGCATAATTGGATCAGAGAAACAAAACTGGCTACAAAACCCGTCCAAACAATGCCTTTAGAGTCGAATATATATATAATATAGATTTAGATATATTATATATATATATATATATTAATAACCGAGGTCTCTAACGGAGAGGTACAAACAATAATGTTATTAGTGTTGGTTGTGCTTGTATAAGGTCAGCAATAACATGGTATGGGACCCACTTTCACTGAAATGTACCAGAGCATGGGGAAAGTGAACGTGGTGTCCTTTGGTTGAACTCTTCACCTTAATATTATTTACTTAACGTTGCACGATTCTTGCTTTTTTCTACATTAAGAAGCATGCATTACTTTTATTTTAACATGTTTCTTTTGTTGTTCAACCAGTGAAAATGATCTCTGCCTTCTGGGTCGTATATTTAGTTTTGCTCCTGTAATTTCGTGCACGTTGACAATTGCTACGTCAAAAACAAGTTGCCCTCTCAGTTCTAAAACCACTGACCTGACCAACAGTGGACATACCTCACGAAACAAGCACTAGCATGCTAGTATATAGCACTCATCAAATACAACCATCTTACTATTACATATATCTGTATATTTTTCCATCACATCTATCTATCTATGTATCTATCTATGTATCTATCTATCTATCTATCTATCTATCTATCTATCTAGGTTATGCATCAGTATACATTATTATTATTATGATGATTATGATTATGATTATTATTATTATTATTATTATTATTATTATTATTATTATTATTATTATTATTATTATTGGTGGATTGCAATAGGCCACCCAAGATTTATTAATCGTGTGAGGTTTATGGATACCTTGTGTATTTATTGTACATATTATTCCCACTCCAGATTCAGACGGGAAGAGGTCCCGGACCAGCTACACCCGCTATCAGACTCTGGAGCTGGAGAAAGAGTTTCACTTCAACCGCTATCTGACCCGCCGCAGGCGCATCGAGATCGCCAACAGCCTTTGTCTGAACGAGAGGCAGATCAAAATCTGGTTTCAGAACCGGCGCATGAAGTGGAAGAAGGATTCGAAGCTTAAAGCGAAGGAGACCGTTTAGACGCCGGAGTTACAAATCGGGCTTCAATCCGAATTCAGAGAAGGAGTGAAGGAAAGAATGGGGGATGGGGAGGGGGGTGCAAAGGAAGAAAAAGAAAAAAGATGGAATTGAAGTGAAGCCTTGCGAATGCTTGAACATGAAGACACGAAGCCAGTCCTAACCAGTCCTTCCATTCCTATTATTTTGAAACAGTAAATTATTACTTCTGTTATCATTAATGTACCATATAAAGATGTATGCTTTTGTTGTGTTTCTTTTTATATTATGGCTATTTAAAAATATAATAATAATAATAATAATAATAATAATAATAATAATAATAATAATAATAATAATAATATCGTGGTTGTTTCTTTTTGTTAAAAGGTCCTTGGGAATTGTGAACAAACACTAAAGGGGGGTTAAATTATTGAAAACAAAAATCTTAGAGAATACAAGGGGTGTGGGTGGGGGTGGGGATATTTGTAAGACTTTTAAATTATTTAAACTTAGTCATGGACTCCTTCTCTAAAACATAGAGCACATCTCCCATATGATTTAAATGTATTTAGCAAGGCCTAGGGCATAATATCGTTGGTTGTTCATTATTATTATTATTATTATTATTATTATTATTATTATTATTATTATTATTATTATTATTATTATTATTATTATATTGTTGTTGGATATAGAGTCAGTCTCCTGCCTTTTATCCAGTGTCTGCATTTGTGGGGGGACAAGTGTGTCTTTGTTATTGTATTGTTCTTCACTCCATACAAGAATCAAGTTATTTCCCATAGGGAAAGCTGAACGGTAGTGTGATTTGGCTCCTCTGTGTTGATTTTCTGTTTTTCTTTGCCACATTGACGTACATATGTCTCTAATTTGAAACAAGTCCCGTTTTAAGTCTGGGCTTTTAGAACTGTAGCAAATGTAGAAAAAAATGTGATTTAGATCCATACTATACTTCGAAGTATACCAAAATACACTAGTGCAGGTTTGCTTAAGTGAAAACGACGAAAGCTCTGCCAAACACACAAAAAAGCACAACGGAGTTATTTTGATTGTAGTTTAATTGTTGCAGAGTTTTTGATTTGGTCCCAGGCGGTCTTGGTTAGGCCATCACAATATTAGGTTCATATTCATAAAAGCTGATCTTTGAATACTCTCATTTGAGTGTGGAACGGGGCTGATAGGACACAAATTACTTTTACAGACACTCAATATCAATATTGCCCGAAGTTCTGACTACAACAGGGCTTGTTTGCAATGATCTGAAAACAGCTGAGCGAGGTGTAAGGGTTGTGAGAACAGACTTCAGTCGCCACTTCCACACCAGGCAGATTTGTGGTAGCGGAAACAGCAGTTGTTCAAACAAAGAGGACCACCATTTGGAATGTGTCGTAAACAAGTCAAGCACAACTTTAATAATAATAATAATAATAATAATAATAATAATAATAATAATAATAATAATAATAATACATGTACCAATCTTACAAGAACCTTATTTAATTAGAGCATTGCCAACTTATTAGAAAAACGACCATTATACCCATATTTCCCAAACAGTACAAAATAGTATAAATTATCAAACTCGTAATAAACTTGTTCAACTTTATATGTCTTGTAAACCATAGAGTACTATTTCCTGCCAAACCCAATGTTCAACGATTTATCGTCTTCAGCAGAGTATAAACACATTTCAGAGCTTGATTTTGTTTTTGTGTTTTGAGTTTTGCTTTCCGAATATACTGAAGTGCACGGAATATGAATAGGTTAATTAAATAAACATCCTTGTGCACAGTATATAAAAGCGAAGCTCTGTTTATAATTTGCCAGAAGGGATTTACGATTCGTACTTATTTGGCTTCATAATATATATACAGATTTGCGTTTGCATTTCTTGAGAATATTTTATGCGTCCACTAAAATGACCCGTTTGATGTAAAATAACCAAAAATCTCAACAGGCTTCTGCATAGATAATCCAACACAGTGTACATGTCAAAACGGAATACATATAAAACACCTAATTAATTATTATCTTCCTAGTTTATGAAGTATTTAAGACATCTTAAATACACTTGTCCTTTAACCAAGGGAAGTGAGTCTTAGTGATTTTATATTAAATTATTTTCTCATATGAACTGGTGGGAGAGACATTTAGATATAAACATGCACTTACTCAATTATTTCGAAATCTATTTTCTTATTGTTATTATCATTTTGAATGTGCTTTACTGTATGCTTGATTTGTTTATTTGTTTGCTTGTGATAGTTTTACTTTGGAACTTATGCTTAAAACGAACGTCTGTTTTTAATCCAGGGAAGACAGACCCTCTGTAAATTCTCTCTTGAGTTCTTTCGAAGACGTGAGCTGGGATTAAATCAAAACTTTGACACACCCGCTAATAGGGAACTACAAAACTGTACTCAGTTGTGGCACAATTTTTATTAAGATGCCTCTTTCTTGGAATCAGAAATGTAACCGCTATGATGTACAGCTTTGTAGTTTGTTTTAAGCAAGTGGGTCTAAATTTTGATTGAATCCGGCCCGAGATCGCAAAATTACGATGTTAGTCGTGTTCCTGTCAATCGTTGTTTCAGCATTTTCACGTGTAAACAAAGTAGCATGCTGGAAAAGATTACAAATGGTCTGATACAAATTTGTATATTTGTGTGTGTGACATAATAAAACATAAAGCATCCAGTGTGAGTTCCGTCAAATGCATCTGTTCTTGCAATACTTAAAAGTTCATTGTTAATGCAAACTGAGGAAGAGAAAGCCTTGTAGAACATCGGTATAGGCTATACGTTGTAACTACTAAATACTTTCAGTGTATGTATATATATATATATATATATATATATATATATATATATATATATATATATATATATATATATATATATATATCATAATTGTGACAAAGTAGGTAACATGGTGACCTGGTTCTATGGGTTCTTCTGTAATATTACGATGCTGACACGAGTTCTTCGGACATTGCCTAGCTTGTGTTTGGGTCGGTATTTGAGTATGCGTGCGTTTGCTTGCTAAGAATAATGAATGCTCCTCCTTGTTATTTATATAGCCTACAATAATATTTAACATGGCCTACCTTGAAGTTGGTTTGTTATGAAATCATACGCTATACTGTAACGAGCACTTTAAGCGTTCTACTTAAACAAGTTAGACAAAGCATTTTACATTTGATCATGCTGTCCAGAATAGTAATACAGTGTAGGCCTATGTGCTTGCAGAACTTAATGTGTGTAAGGATAAGTGATACACATTAAATGAGATTTGTTTTTATGCAAAAATGTGTTTAAGAACGTGTTCAGTTGAACGCTTCAACGTTTTAACAGTGTCTGCGATTGAGGTACAAGTATACCTCTTGAGTAGTAATCAGAGAATATATATGTGCTACAAGCCCTAGCATTATATCGCCAATTTTAACATCCCGAAATCGCTCCACAGTGAGTTTGTAACACTTTTTTTTCTACCCCCCCCCCCACCCCAAAGAATTTCAGAGCTGCGTCTTTGTAGCTTTGAAGACAACATTCTGTTCAGACCAGTCTTCCACATCGCTGCGTCCTATTTCCTAGGGAATTATTTACAGTACAGACAGATGACTATAAAACTTTATAGCACCAATAAAACTTTATAGTATTTCCTCGCACCTCTCAAACAACGAGAATTATTTCCTGTTGGAGAGAATAGAACAGATTTCGGAAAACGACTACAGTTTCAAAAGAGACGAATTAGCACTTTCTTCTCTTTGATGTAAGCTTCAGAACCCCCCCCTCTATCTGGTGAGATAGACAAGGGGGTTAAAAGTTTTACTGAAACGCCAGCAGGGAAATTTGTCCGAACCAAAGATAATGAAGGGAAAAAGAGTAGAAGAAAATTTGAAAGAACGCCAAAATATTATGTATTTAGGCCTATACACACAATCTCGGACTGCAAAAAATCCATGCAGTATACAAATTCGAAACGATTCTTGCACATTTTGCATGAGTCGTGGACAAATTAATATGGCAAGTGGTATATGATAAGGTGACATTATTGCCCTGCTTCAAACACATTCAAAATATATGCTAACAATACATTCATTCTGCGGGGTGCACGTCACCGTCAAACTTCAGACAACCCAGCTTCTAAATGTAACCAAAAGTACTTCAAACAAAACAAACACATATGTTTAATAAATCACACAAAAAAACTCTAAAGCTGTATGAAACTATTTTATGCAGACGTTATTCTGTTTGTTTAAATTTACCTCCGAGTAGCTTGGTGTATATAGAATAAACAGAAATCTCAAATTAACTGTTTTCATTAAAATAAATGATAGTAAAAATGTAGTTTTCAGCTGAGCACTTTCATATAGCCTTCATCACTTTGGGAACACTCTGTCCATAACATTTAGTGTTTATCATCTATTATTACTCACTCTGTGATCTAAAATATTATAAAAGCATTGCTTGTGTTAAGATTGAACTCTATGTTCCGATTAAAACACTTCGATTATCTATCAAACGTGTATTGGTATATTTAATGCGAGTTTGACAGTGTACTAACAAACAATTATTAAGTAAGTATTCGGTCAGTTCGAATAGTCAAACCGTACCCAATCCGAGTCAGCCAAATAAATGTACTGACAGATTAATACAACAAATAAATATATAAATAAATCAAACTAAATGTGTTATTAAAGTACACTGTTTAAAAACAAAAAGAAAGACCCAGGATCTCCTGACTGACACAAGCTGGTCGCAGTTCAGTGGGTCTCGCTGTCCTGCTGCCCTTCCACGTCACTGATCACAGTTTTTACCTGCCTCAACGCCCTCCGCTCTCCGTTTGTCTATTCATTCAAAAACTTTCTTCCACCCCCAGAAAAGTTTTCTGATATATAAAAGCCACCCCATACACACACATTTGGCTCCTTTTTCATGAACATAATAAACAGCAGTAGAAAGGTGATTAATTAGCTATGTATTTCTCTTCTTATTAATTACACTGTCCAGGCCTGTTAATGTGTACAATTCTGTTGTGTTAAGAGCTTTCTCTCTCTTCCTCTCGCTTTCTCCCTCCTCTTTTTTTCTCTTTCTGCTAAAGACAGTAGCGTGTCTCGCATTTCAAACAAGTCTTCGAGGACTACTTTCTTGCTCTTGTCTTTTCCCATTTGCTTATTCCCATGTCGGGGGGAAACGAAAAAACACATTACTCACCCTACGACTTTTCAGTTGTACTATACACTTCTGAACCAGACCGCTGTTTCTTGAGTCCTAACGTGTGCTAAAAATAAATAAAGAAGAAGAAAAAAAAAGAAAGAGCAGGAAAAAAAAGGAAGTCTGCATTTAAACAAACGCAGCTTCCAGTTCCCACAGAAGTTTCGGCACTATTGGGGTATATGGCTTTTGTGTGCGGATTTTGGTTTGTTTTTTGGTAGTTTTAAACTTTTGAAGGTTATTTATGCCGATTGCCCCAAGCGGGGGCCCTGAGTGGCTCGCCCTGAACACGTGATGTCATTAAAGTAAGTTTTATGGTTCGGCAGAGCTGACAAACCCTCAATATATTTACATCATATATAATCTTAACTGTCCGGGATCGCAGCTGTTGGGTTCTCTTATCTTAGGGACAGCGGGGAGAGGCGTTTAGTGTGGATTACCTCTCGCCAGACTCCGCCGGAGCCCCGGTCCTCTCCATATGCACCACACAAATGGACTCCAGACAGCTCCAGTAAGTTAATGTCTTGTTTCTCGTCGTAATGAAATAGATACCTACCCCCGTAGACTCTTGGGGGCTTTAATTAATACTTTAATGTAATATTTCTCCGTGAAATGCGTTGGTGTGTTGTGGCGTTAATGGCTTACAAGCAGGGCATGTAATTTCGTAAAGCGATCTTTTTTGTGCTTTCCTCTCTCTGCGTCTTTATTTTTTCTCATCCCATTTTTTTTCTTCTTTTTTAATAAGTCGATTGCCATAACCTCTGGAAGTTTGAGCTTGGAGCTTCCGGTTGTGTATATAGACCATGTATGGGAAAGTTCATGTGACTGTGACTGTAACTGGTATACAGACGTGTGTTGTGTGTCAGAAAATGACATTCTGACAGTGTGTGCCAGAAAAGTGTGCACTTTCCTGTTGTGCGTCTTTGTGTTCCAACGCTTCCACGGCCAGGTTGTTGGAAAGTGAATTCGCGAGGTGAAGTACTTTGCATGCGAGAGTGTGTGTTCCAAGGGAGGGAGGGAGAGAACGGAGGAGGCGTAAACTTTGTCAACTTTGTAAACTTTCTGAAGAGCTGGGTCTGCTAAAATGGATTTCTCTGCACCTGTAGTGAAGGTATAGCCCACTGATAGCGTTAAGTGCCTCAGGACAGGCGATGCGTTTCTCTTGACAGCTGGGATTCATTTATCCTGGTTAACTGTGACATAACAAAGGTGGAATGCCATACGTGGAGTTTATCTGGATTACTTAGTTTGTGTTTTACAGTAGCAAAACAGGGCAGTCGTACAAACACAAGAGACTAGTTCGTATATTTAAACATCACAAGACTTTATTTTACACCCACTCTTTGTTCGAACACAACAGAAAGAAAAGAAAAATAACAGCTTTTCATTTTGCAAGAGTTACATGAAGTGCTTTAAAAGAAATTAAGGAAGATGAACAACGTGACTCAGTTCAGAAAAGACAAACCATACGTATAAGAGTTTGCTGCTAGCTTAATTTAGTTATTGTCTTCATTGTATAAAGAATGCACATATAAATGAGACGTGTTAATACAACCCATAGGAGAATTCCAGGCCTACTCATTATTATTATTATTAATAATAATAATATATAATATATAATATATAATATATAATATAATAATATAATAATAATAATAATAATAATAATAATAATAATAATAATAATAATAATAATAATAATGTTATGGTATTGTTGTTGTTGCTGGTGTACTACTAATAATAATAATACAAAGGTTGTAGTAGAGAAAACAATTTGACATTATTTTTCTGCATCTTTATCAAGATGTAATGTTTTGTTACCTTCTTTTAAATTTTGAATCAATAAGGATACATATATAGACAGAGAAAACAGAATAGTACAAGTTAATAATAATAACAGAATTATATAATAATAATAATAATAAAAATAATAATAATAATAATAATAATTATTATTATTATTATTATTCAAACAGGAAAACACTGTTTGAATACTAGCAGAAGCAATGTGTTTGCAATGTATCGAAGATGTGTACACAAATTGTGATGGGTAAAAGTATTATTGGCACTAAAGTTACAAAACATTTAATGTAGACACAAATTCCCCAATTCATCTCTATATTCACTTCAAGTACAGCACAATTCGGCGTAATATATATGAACAACAGGCCTAAGTAGAAACACACAGCCCATTTAAACGGTACCCTGCGATAATGTGATTATAGTTCTCTAGTTTGAGTTGCTTTGGCAGACTCTGTGTAAGGGAGTATATTTTGTCTTAACGGTTGAAATATGTTTATTATGATTTGGACTGATACTACTGCAATCCCCTGTAACGTGTAATATGTGTGAATTGCAATTTAAGGAAGATTAATGTTATATTAGACTATGCCAACATTAGAATGGGATTATGCCAATACCAGCAAAGGTGAATGCAGCAGGCGTTATGCTTAAAACCACCAAAAAACAAACTCGTTTGGAAGACATTTAATAGTGTACAAGTCCGGGCTTGTTTATCATAAACCGGTTGAGAGTTTTCTTTTTAGTTTGCTTAGAATCACCCAAATGTCTTAACTGCAGAAGACCTATCTTTTCTTACTTTTCTCCCAAGTTTGCTAACGACATAGTTGTAATTTGCAAATTAATTGTAATTAGGATAATAAATATATACAGAAGCGTTTCCCGTCGTCATCTCCCTTTCTGCCAGAACCAGAACCTGCAGATTCATCCATTATTTTCAAATAACTGCAATAAGACACATAATACAGATACAGATAAACAAAACAATACAGTGAGTACAACGGCCATCATATAATCTGCTACAAAATACATACATTCAACAACAACAACAACAACAACACCTACTACTACTACTACTACTACTACTACTACTACTACTACTACTAGTAGTAGTAGTAGTAGTAGTAGTAGTATTAGTACTAGTAGTACTAGTAGTACTACTACTAATAATAATCACCATCATCATCATCATCATCATTGCTTTAGGGGAATAAAGTGGTGACTTAAGATAGCAATGGGGTTAAAATGTGAATCAGACAATTATACTGCGTCTGGGAAAGTGACTACATACAATTCCAATTAAACATAATTTAGTTTTTCTTTCTTTAATGTATTGTTGTTGTTGTTTTTTTTTCGTTTTGTAATTTAATAGGCTGCATCTTCCAAACAGTCTTCCAAACTGTATACAGCCTTTGAGCTTGGCCTAAACAGAATGATAGACAAATATATAAATAAATTAATGATGAAGAAAGAAACAAAGAAACCTTGCTCAACTCGAATTCAATTCGCACATTTTTATTTGCGCACAGCATGCATGCAAATGTAATTTGCCGTTAAGTCTTGCTGTGTGTGTCGGCACATCCAGACTGTAATAAGAGTTAATTAAAGTTTAATTACGCGGTGTATGTGTATTACAATATAATCATGCATGCAGAATAACGTGGTTGATTAATTATTAATTTAGGGAAACACAATGCGTTTGGTCATGTGTACACAGACACTGGCTACCGCTCATACTTAATTTAGCATTGGTACATTATTAATCAGTGAGACTAATCAATCAAGATCTGATTAAAAGTGGACGGTGCTTTTAAATTAATGAGAGAATCTTAAACTGAAATAATACAGAAGTGCTTCCAACTGTTACCACTACCGTTCCTGCTGTTCCCACTGCACACCCCTGCTTTATAGCACAACCATGTGTGGTTGTTTCCGGGTTAGATTGTATATTTTCCAATAGTGTTTGTTCCTGATCTACTTCTCAAATTTACTCTCTCCTTATCAGTATTTATCTATGTGTATATATATATATATATATATATATATATATATATATATATATATATATATATATATATATATATGAAAAATCCAGTCCTGTTTGAAAACTGTTGATGTAACTTTGCAAAGTCAGGCGTGGATGTGTGGTTCGAGTATGCACGGAGAACGGAATTGCGTTAATATGCGCTGCTTATTCATTTCCCCTGGTCCTGTATGATTTACATTTTAAGAACGAAGCTCAGTCTGCGCTTCATGGAATGCATGTCGTTTCCGATAGCCAGAAGGGTTGTGATTTAAAAGCTGCTTCGATTGATTGCCTTTTTTAATTGGCCGTCATAAAAAGGTTTCTTTAAAGGAAAAAAATGTAAATTACTTTCACCTCCTATCATCCCCCCCCAAGTCAAACTTAATCAGTTGTTAATTATTCTAGGTTGTATATATATATATATATATATATATATATGTGTGTGTGTGTGTGTGTGTGTGTGTGTGTATGTACTCTATATTGTCATTTTTATACTTAAAAATAGAAGAGATTGAGTCAAAAGCGTTCTCTCTAAATCGCAATTTACTCAAACCCTGCACAATTATATTTTTGACCATTTGAGATCAGTATAGGAAAGTCTCGTATTTATTTTTGGATTGATTGATTTATTGATTTAATAGGATCAAACTTAAGAAATAACACCCTGCCTTCAGCAATATCAGGATTCGTGTCTCCCACTGTAACCACAGCTGTATTCAAATTAAATTCGTGACAATGTGTCAGTTTCTGTAACGTAATTTCGTATAATATCTCTACAGTATATAAGTTAATATGATGATCTGTAATTTGCTTGTCATTTTAAACCGTTTAGAAAATCAGTTTGAAAAAGTATTTCGCCCCTAGTCTACGTCGATAAAACGCTGCAAGTTTTCCGTGTTGAGAGTTTTGAAATGAGTTTGACTTATATAGCGTCTTCAAATACCAATGATCTCAGAAAGTTTTACATCAACTGAAACGGAGAAAGGACACACCAGCAACGGAACTGCAACCATTTCCCGATCATTTAATTAGGAAACCGAGCTAATTAGAAAAGGCATAGTAATTGAAATAATGCGTTGTCAAAGGCGGTTTAACAATGCTCAAGGTATATTTAATAAACAAGTGATCTGAAGTAACAGAACGCTCTAACTCAGTGACTGTGTGAGCCGGTAATAATAAAAACGTATTCAGTGTTATATAGGCTACTTAATCTCTATAGATCTTAAATGATAGCCTTATTCAAACGTATTCAAAATATTACAAACTCAGATATTTGTTTACCTTGATTGAGAACACATTTTACATGCAATCACATATGTAGTGAAACAGTGTCTATATGCATGCATAGAGAGATGTGTCACAAACTACATACATGGGGATGTACTACAAACATTGGGGGATGTGCAATATGTTGCACATGGCATACGTTTAAATCGCATTTGGTTTAGCAATCTGCAAGCACTACCGTTCCAACCTGGGGCTATCAGTAAAAAACGGATAAACACGGAGCATTATAGCCTTAACGTTCTTAATGTTACACTTTAGCTTTTTGAGTCCAAAATGTCCCACTTTGCGTTCCAACGCCTTACAGATCCTGCAGCGCTAATGGTTGTATTCGAGCAGCTCGGAAGAAGAACACGGGAGAATTTAGGTAGGAACGGTGGAAAGGTGTCGAGAGTTTGGCGAGCCTTGAACAGAACTCCACTACCGGATTTTGCTGCAGCCCTAAACCTTAAAAACATGTGGTCCAACTGTCTTGCATTCTAGGGACTAAGCGTTTCTGGTGCTTTTACACAGTTTGGGGACCATTCATCAGATATGTATTAGTAAGGAGACAGATCCACCGATAGGCTAAAGCCCATCTCAAGTTAAGGAGTATGTAGGTGAAGACTCCAGGACTGGAGAAATATGGAATGTATTAATCTCCCACCCAACCGCAACCGTACACATAGATACACAATTTTTGGAAGGAGTATTAATCCTGTCCAAATTCAATGATTTCATTGGGTTTTATATTTTATAAGGAAACATTATTTAGGGTTCCAGTATTGAGGAAAACCTATTGAGCATCAATGACCTCTTCGAAAAGACGCAGGGGGCGCCAGTCCCATTAGAGAACAGGCACATAACACATAACACATTAGAAGGTGCACGAACAAACTGAATAAAGTGAATCAAACAGAATCGACCCTCTCGGATAGACACGAGTGAGACAAATCACTGGAGAGTTGGTTATGCAACTACGGGAGAAGAATGCGTTTAATAGGTCTTGGAGAGAACGGGCATATGGGAGAAAACTCTGGTTATGATCAAGAAACCGAAGACGACTGTCACGTAGGAGCCTCAGAACTCAGTCCTGTCCTGCAGCGAGCATTAGCCAGCCACCCTATTCTAAATCCTGGCACCGCTGATTGGTTTTCTAAGCCATAATGAGAAATAATGGCTGGCAGAAGCAATAAATTACTTGATTTGCTGATGTCGGAAGGGGGGGTGGGGTAGTTGCACTCTGGGCTCCGGATTCCCAGAACTGATTTCTGTATGGCGCCTGTCCTACATGGCCAGCAGGGCACGATTTGCAATTAGGCGCGCAGGGTTCACCACAAGTCGCCGTTTACCTCAAACTAAAGTAGATTCGATTGAACTAATGTTATTAGTGACTTGTCTCTGCCCAGTTCGAGTTGATTCTTATTTTGCATGCACAAAACCGCAACTACACCAATACTAATAATAATTGAAGACAAATTGTGTTGAAAGTGTTAAGGCAATTGTCTTTTTAAGTATTTGTTTTAAAATTGTTATTATTATTATTATTATTATTATTATTATTATTATTATTATTATTATTATTATTATTATTATTATTATTATTATTATCTGTCCCCAAATAACCAAATTGTTCTGTCTTTCCATTCAACCAGAATACAGAAGAGCTTAATGTCCCCGAGACACACACTATTCAGATCAGCATTGTGCAGAAAGAGAGAGAGTTGTAGACACACGCAACTGAGCAGCTGCAGTGTTGGTCTGTGTTGACCTGCTGTTGTGTCTGCTCGGAACAAGTCACGGCAACAAAAGACTTTCCAAAAGGGGGCGCTGTTGTCAACACGACTCACGCAGTCCCGGCTACAACTTCCCATTCAAACCACCTACGACACTCGCGGCGAATTGAGGCGGAATAAGACAATTGCAGACTTAACCGACACTGTGTCTGGTGGTTTAGTACGATGCACTATAAAAACGTGTATAAACTGTTGTCCTGACAACTAAAATAGCTGTAAATGTTGCTGGGGGGGATTGTCTTACACCCTCCCCTTCTCCCTCACGGCAAAGGCAATCAACCTCATGACCAAGTTTACTTTATCTAGACATCCTCTTAATCTCACCGAGTTTTGAAAAACACTCCAAAGGGGTCACAGTCCATAGACGAACAATCCCCACCCATAGGGAACCGAACAATTGTTGTCTGCGGTGATTCTCGGTGACACTGAATGCGTGAACGCAGTGGAAACCGCATATATTCAGTCCCTTCAAACGCACCTTGGGATACGCCAACGATAATCATTGTCCTTAAAACGCGCTCGATTTGACTGATTTAGCAGTTTGGGTCTGAGGTAACAACTCCACTGGCAAAGTGTTTTAATAAAAACAAGTATCATATTTTTGCACATCTTGTTTGGAACGGGACTGCAAATGGAGTAGACTGGAATTGCGCAGTGTCCGATATGCTCTGTGTAACATGCTTGGTGTTTGACAACATGTCAGTTTGGTTGTCGTTGCTGTGCGATTGACAGCCTGTGTGATGTGTGTATATTGCTTAACGTCTGCGGAATTGTTCCCTATTTAAAATGCAATCCGTTTCTCTTGTCTCACCAGGTGTTTCAGTTGAGTACAAAGCAAGACTAGTTTAGCCTGAAAGACAGAGTAAAGATGTTAATTGTGTGTGCACGTGTGCAGGTATAGGGCACCTGGGAGAGGCACAATCGATCCAGTATCGTCTTGTGGGTGACTTTGGGACCAGTTGAAGCAGGACTCGGTCAGTTGAGCCCCTGTACATGCTGAAACCGCCCTCTGCATTGCAGCTCCAGAGGGGGACAGGGAGGCGTTCTGGGGCTTGGGGCTACAGGGCTGTAGTCCTCGGGTTCGGTTTGCAGGAAGAGAAACAGAGTTGCACTTCAGCAAAGCCTCCAATTATATTAAAAGCAAGTTACAGTGTGTGGACAAGATGATATAAACTAAACCACACTCTCGAGAGCAAATCCAGCGCTGCCGTAGTCCCATGTAGTTGTTCTCGATTACCTTAGCTATAGGCTCCCCTTAATTGCTCTTCTGTTGGCACCAGGTGTTTGATGTTTTACGTGTGCTGCTGCAGATGTATTGTATTGTATTGGCCCAGAATGTATTGTAGACACGAGTCTGGTGGTTGAAGTTTTTGGTCTTTGAAATGCAACATTGACTTATCTCTGCCCGCTCTGAGAAGACCTCCAAGTGTGACCCATCCCTGCTCACAGGCCTAACGCAGATTTGACCCATCTCACTCTAAAAGATAGTCCAAACTGAGATATACCGCCGAGGCCAGCTGAAATTGAGGGCCGCCTCGAAGAACTTTGGCCCACACGTTAATGGCAAACTGCTAACCTGGGCTTGATTGTGGATACATTTACAAGTAGAAGCGAGTACAGATGTGTTGTTCTCCAGCCATGAAGCTGTACCACAGCTGCTTAAACGTATCGACAAGAAGTGATTGCGTGGCAGAACCGGTATGGCCTCTCGCCACTGCAACACTGCTTTTGCTACAGTCGAAGCCCCCTCTACACAGAGAGCCTTGCTAGGCTTCCACAGGCGCTTAATTTAGCGATGCAGTAAATATTCAGTAATGCTTAAAGATTCACTGGCTAAATAATGCCGATGGAGAGAAGCCAGACTTCACAGGGTATTCATTCATAATTGACCTCAGGCAATGCTTGTTTGAGATAAAATCGTGGCTTAGTGCCATCTCTGAAGTAGTTGCCTTCACACTGGGCAGTGCAGATGAAGGGGAGTATCGGGTATGAGAGGGCGGGGGTGTTGCATTAAGGTGCTGTGTGTGGCCGTAAATATCTATGTTTTGTCTTGTATTTATCTCTGTACCTTCATACAATTTATTTGGGGGTAAATTGGTATTTTTCGTGGTTGTGTCATTACTATGCTTTCCAAATTAACTAAAAAAATTGTTGTAATACGCTTTGAGATGTACCCAACTGAAGAGACAGACAAGCAGCAGAGGATTGTAAATACATTACACTTCCACGTATCGGTAGTACATCAACGAAATGTTGAACACTGTTGCAACCTAGGAAGAAACGAGGCCTTAAAGCAAAATAAATCTGATCGAATAATGAACAACGTTGCCCTGAAAAGCTTGAATTATTATTATTATTATTATTATTATTATTATTATTATTATTATTATTATTATTATTATTATTGAGGACTTCTATGGACATTTTATTCCGAGAATATTTACGAAACGAATTAATGTATCCTATGCGGCCCCAACCAAAATACAAGGCTGTAGAATAACCGTATCAGAAATGAAAGGGAGCAAATAACAAATTAGCATATTAAAACGAACATAAAGGTTTTAAAAATGACAAAAAAAGACTGCACTGGTGATAAACATAATGACAATCAACCTTGCACCTGTCTCCTTCACATCCAAATCACCCAAATGGAGTGGTGTGACTCAAGCTTTTCTGACAGCACGGATCCGCTCATGCCGAATACCGCAGTGCTATTTTTGCTGTTTCTTTCCACCAATCTAAAAATTTACATATTACAAGAGGAACTCTGTCGAGGTATATGTGAAGTCAGAATTAATTTCCCGTGTCCCCGTTGCCGCTGTGGAGACGCGTGCAATCTTTCTCTCTGCGCACGCCGCGCTTCGTTCTCGCTTTGCGCCTCCGATTCCTGTTGTGAAAAAAGTGTGTCGCATCATTTGTTACCTTTACAGCAAAACGGTTCTACACCTCTACCCTTAGGGAGTTGGGAGGTGGAATACATTCAGCCCTGTAGGCGGCATCCTTCATTTGTCTGTGTGTCTGTCTACGTTTGTTGAAAGGGCTGGTCCACGGTTGTATCTGCAGCAATATCTTTGTTGCATCTTAAATGATACCCTCCACAACACGGTCTAAGCTCTTTGTACTTTCGTTACAAAACAAAATAGTGCATTAAACATTCATTGTACGTTTATATATATATATATATATATATATATATATATATATATATATATATATATATATACACACACTCACCTAAAGGATTATTAGGAACACCATACTAATACTGTGTTTGACCCCCTTTCACCTTCAGAACTGCCTTAATTCTACGTGGCATTGATTCAACAAGGTGCTGAAAGCATTCTTTAGAAATGTTGGCCCATATTGATAGGATAGCATCTTGCAGTTGATGGAGATTTGTGGGATGCATATCCAGGGCACGAAGCTCCCGTTCCACCACATCCCAAAGATGCTCTATTGGGTTGAGATCTGGTGACTGTGGGGGCCAGTTTAGTACAGTGAACTCATTGTCATGTTCAAGAAACCAATTTGAAATGATTCGACCTTTGTGACATGGTGCATGATCCTGCTGGAAGTAGCCATCAGAGGATGGGTACATGGTGGTCATAAAGGGATGGACATGGTCAGAAACAATGCTCAGGTAGGCCGTGGCATTTAAACGATGCCCAATTGGCACTAAGGGGCCTAAAGTGTGCCAAGAAAACATCCCCCACACCATTACACCACCACCACCAGCCTGCACAGTGGTAACAAGGCATGATGGATCCATGTTCTCATTCTGTTTACGCCAAATTCTGACTCTACCATCTGAATGTCTCAACAGAAATCGAGACTCATCAGACCAGGCAACATTTTTCCAGTCTTCAACTGTCCAATTTTGGTGAGCTTGTGCAAATTGTAGCCTCTTTTTCCTATTTGTAGTGGAGATGAGTGGTACCCGGTGGGGTCTTCTGCTGTTGTAGCCCATCCGCCTCAAGGTTGTACGTGTTGTGGCTTCACAAATGCTTTGCTGCATACCTCGGTTGTAACGAGTGCTTATTTCAGTCAAAGTTGCTCTTCTATCAGCTTGAATCAGTCGGCCCATTCTCCTCTGACCTCTAGCATCAACAAGGCATTTTCGCCCACAGGATTGCCGCATACTGGATGTTTTTCCCTTTTCACACCATTCTTTGTAAACCCTAGAAATGGTTGTGCGTGAAAATCCCAGTAACTGAGCAGATTGTGAAATACTCAGAGCGGCCCGTCTGGCACCAACAACCATGCCACGCTCAAAATTGCTTAAATCACCTTTCTTTCCCATTCAGACATTCAGTTTGGAGTTCAGGAGATTGTCTTGACCAGGACCACACCCCTAAATGCATTGAAGCAACTGCCATGTGATTGGTTGGTTAGATAATTGCATTAATGAGAAATTGAACAGGTGTTCCTAATAATCCTTTAGGTGAGTCTATATAAGCTTTAAATATCCACAATAAAATTCTGTTCCCTGTCTATTTCGTTACATGTCTTTTACTAACAGAGTATCTACTCACAGTATATATCTATGTTACACGTTTGGAATCTCTAAATGATCGATGAATGTCATTCTAAAACATTCGTATCTCTCTAGCTATTCAATTTAACACGACCACTGCTTCGGCATGCGAGTTTAAATAAACGATTACATCACTATAATGAGCATAATTTGGACTGAATTATTTGTAATTAATTTAGAGCTGGCACATCAGCGTCCTATAATGGGGTTATGTAAATATTATCCTTGTGTTTAAATCGTGGGGTATCGTTTAAATCAACCGGATGTGACCGTAATCGCCTAATTGAAGGGCGCGTTGTTACGCATGACTGTACCTAACAAGGAGAGGTGAGAACCCTGTGATTGCATGCTGGTAACTCGAGCACTGCACCAGACAGCGCTGTGCCTTGGTCCAGGGAAGCCCCTGTGCAGCCGGGTGTATAATACATCACCAATTTGTAAAGAATGGGAAAAAAATATTGTTCAATAATAATAAAAAAGAAAAGAAAATGCGTTCTTAATTCATAGGACCTTCGTCATTGCTGGATGAATTATATCCACATGAACATCCAAATTATGCCAATGTATTGATTCTGCAAATTCACCTTCTAACGTAAACAGAATAATGATAAACATTTCCGGCTCTTGAAGGTCCGCGGATGGACACTCTGCCAATTAAGTAATTTAATAACGCCGAAGTGCACAGGAGGAGTGATAGAACTAGCCTTCTAAGAAAAGATTTCAAAACGCTTTCGTCAAGAAGTCTGAAAAGGTATTCAAAAGCTGATTCCAGTGGAATTACATAAAAGTGCCCCCTGCTGTTCCCTGTATAAGGACGAGCAGTTAGGAATGACATCGTGTCCTGCTTCTGGGTCCAACGTGATCCAGCACACTCTGCCACGGAGTCTTCTGCGCTCCATTTCCCCCGAGTTAATGGTGACTTAATGGGTTACTTAATTGAGTTCATCAGCAGAAAAAGACCTTCGTCGCCAAGTCTTTAGCCTTTCTTGATTCCTCTGAAGTCCAAGGACCAAAGGCCGTCGACCCATTTCCAAAAAATCATATGGCTGGATTGGGTTCCGTTACATCAAATGACTATGGTGTGAGTCCGCTGTTCATTCCAATGAGTGTGGCAGTTGGTGTATTAGATGCATCTACCTTACTCAAAAGACCTAAAGCAGGTATAGGCTATACATGCTGTCGAAACGTCATAGATTGTAACACACACTTACACACACAAGTCTCAGACTTTCTTTTACTGCCATCGCGGTCTTATAATCTGGGATAAAATCGCCTTAAACCGAATGGCATTAAATGCTGCCCTCTTAAAGACTTGAATTCTGCAGGGGGCTTCCACAGCGCGCCGGGTACTCAACCGATTTATTGCGGGATATCTGCTTAAATCCCGCAGTTTATGGTTACTGCACAAAATATATAAACTCCTAGCAAACTAGGGATTTTCCCAGCTTTTTTTTTAATTCTTCATGCGGTTTCATTTTTTTATTTTTTATTTATGGCTTGGGAGCAATCGCCTTTCCCCTATCCCTTATCGCGCAAGGCAATCGCGTCATATTTCAACAAGCGAAGGATGGCATATTATTTAACACTTAAATATTTATTCAGCGGTAATGTTCGAGTTTAATCTTTCTCTCTGTCCCTATACTGGTTCACACGGTATAATCTCAACGGGCCGCTGTGTGCTGTAACTCTCTGGAGATGACAAATCCAGATTCATCGCTTGGATTATGTAGTGGCAGAGTTAAGGCTACATTTTACTTTAACCATACCCCAAAGGATTATTGAGTCATATTTCATGTATATTATACACGCTAAATTGAAAGGAGTGGCAGTGCTCTAGTTTCCACTGTTGCTTGGTCGCCGTAGCTGGACCGCACACGATTCTGGAAGGAAACCACGGTTCCCAGATCGAAATAGATAAAAGGCCTTGATATTTACTCAATTGCTTTAACCCATGTTTACCAGAAAGGAAGAAAGAAGGAAATACACAACAAGCTTAAGAGCGCACAAAAACTAGTGCATGCATTGGGGTGAACTTTTTATAGACAAGGAATGTATATGAAGGAATATTTGATGGAATACACGGTCAGTGAGTTAAATACTTGATGTCTCGGTTATGGAATTCAGGGGAATTGTGCGATAAAATACTTTTGAACATAAGCAGAAGTTATTTTTCAATACACCAAGTAACTGGGGGTATGTCTTAGCCTTTTGGAGGGAATGTTGGACCGGAGGTGGGCAACTGGATGAAGGGATTGGAAAAAAACAAAACAAACATTAACTTTTATTTCGCCCCTTTTGTAATGCCATTGTGTGGGAGTCTCCATTGGTGTGGCGGTCACCATGAAAAGGCGTCTTGATCAAATAACGTGATTTCCACGTCAAATCCATTGATTGATCTATCCGCCAGCTTGTAGAAAATGACTCTAAAACCCAAACACTGCGAAGTGTCGTGTGGCGGCCGGTTCTTTCGATCACTCTCCGCTTAGTCTCTGGTTAAAAATCAATGAATTAACAGAGCTGATGGGAGGGACGCTAATTGTCCTTTGACGTGACAGTGGGTCACAAAGGAGGGGAGGAATCGATCAAGGATGAAGTCATGTTTTGGGATGTTGTCCATGTTGTCGGAAATTCACTTAAACAATCCAATTTTAGGCCGCCTGGGAGACGTCGAAACGTAAAGCGTAGACCCCGTCGACAGTGGAAACCTTGCCTTTAAGAACGGTGGAACGCAGCTTCACACCGGAAATACATTAGCACGGCTGGGTTGTGTATTGGAAAGCAACTAGAGGAAACTAGGGGTGGGGGTGTAATAATATTCGAGTCGAGGGCGGATTATTAATTTTAAAAATGAATAGTTAGAAAAACAATAGTTAGAAATATGCTGTTCATGCTGTTAGTTAGAGAAGGGTATCTTGTAATATCTCATTCTATATTTTCCGTATTCTCTGTATCTATCTTCTTACACGTTTAGGACAGATAACTGAACTTTGACTGTATATGCCATGGTATAATTATATCGAACGAACAAACGGAGGAAAAAACGGGGTTTGCAAGCTTATGGAGGCAAAACGAAAAATACGCTTGTGTTTAAAAGTGTTAAACAGCCCGCACAGTTCCATTTGATTTAGCAGATTAATATATATATAAAGTACATAAAACCAAGAGTAAACAGGCTACGAATTGAACTTGCTGAATTTGTTTTAGTTGTTGCTGTGAACGAATCTCTTGTGGTTATTTGTCTATGTGTGTGTGTAGGCTAAATATATTTACAGGAGGCAAGCATTTCAAGAAACGTTAATAGCACAGAACGACATGTACTTCAAGGCCTTAACGCTCAAATTGAAAGCCACTAAGCAGGAAAGCTGTCGATCTCTCCGGTCACTCTGTGTTTATAATACTGACATCACAAACCTTATTTATTTCCACACTCACCCAGAAAGAGGTATGGAAAGATATTACTGAGCACATAAACCGTCATGCTTATAAACCTTATCGTAAGGTAATATACAGAGTCAGGGACTACTACTATTATTATTATTATTATTATTATTATTATTATTATTATTATTATTATTAATAATAATAATAATAATAATAATAATAATAATAATAATAATATTCGTTAAATTGCAAAGTAAGGGTTTAGTGGTGGATTAAAGATGATGATGATGATTATTATTAGTAATCATAATAATAATAATAAAGTTAGTAAAATAAGGCATGTTTGACAGTCATGTATTCGTTTTATAGGCTATATGTTTTAATATGATTTCATTAGGTTTGTGTTCCTAAGTGCAGTCCATCAACAGTGCTGCTTCAAAATATTTCTATTCATTTTGAGACACAATGACAGGTTAACGCTCCAACAGACCGGTTTAAAATGTGCAGTAAGTATGTGGGCATTTTTCCTGAACGCACGCGTGCATTAAACCTTTTAGCGACGGCTGGCTTTTATGTGCCTCTTGTGCTGAGATTTGTATAGACTTGTTTTTTTTTTTTTGTTTGTTTTTCAGAAATAACGCCCACACCTCAGTTTCGTTAATCAGTATACGTGTGTATGTGTATGTATGTATGATTGTGGGTGTGTTTGTGTGTGTTTTGTCTCAGAATTATTATTTTTTCACTCCGAACCTATCTATACTAACAAGGACAATTTGGGAACATGACCACAAGGAATATATAGCCTACAAATGCGAATTGGTAAAAAAGAAAAAAACACTAAGTGTGAGAGTTCTTATTCCAAAAACTGTTGTTCTGGTGACTATTGTACTTACTTAAAAATCGGCTAAAAACATATGTCTTTCTATTATTTTCACAGAAATGAAGAAGAAAAGGAAGCCAAACACGAAGATATGGGGGACTTCGTATTAGTAAGTGACAAAACGTGTACATTTCCTTGTGGTTATGTTTAGTATACCTGTCCTCCATAGCCCCGCGCCCCCCTCTCTCTCTATCTCCGAGTCTGTGGTGTTATTGCAAGTCAACATAGAGGGCAGTATTCTCTGACAATTAGAGGAGACTCGCACTAAAACACACCATAGCGCCCGACTAACGCGGTGTCGGCGCCTGGCAGTGTGTTGCGCTATAAGACATTTGTATAAATACATATCCATACGTTTTTTTCCTCCCAGCTCCATCGCCTCGGGGGTCTACAAGACCCCGCCTTCTAACCTCAAAATCCCTACAGGGCTGTATAACCCAAACACACGACATTAGCCGTGGTGAAACGCGAGAAATAATGAAGAAAAACAAGCGAGGTTATCCGCCGTTCAATTGCCGTATTAACGGGGATTCCTTTTAATGCAACCGAGTCTTTCGATTTTATCATGAATTAAACCAAACCGCGCCAACAAAGCACTGAAAAGCCAGAGAACTATGATTATTTTTCTGATGGTTATGGTGTGTGTGTGTGTGTGTGTGTGTGTGTGTGTGTGTGTGTGTGTGTGTGTGTGTGTGTGTGTGTGTTGGGGGGCGGGGGGCAGGGGGTAGGGGGCTGTTAGACATGAACATGCATATGAACAAGGACTACAGTTGACCTACAGTGGTGATAATATATAAATACGCAGAATTAAGTTTAGTATTTTCCGGGTTGTCGCCGTTCTTGTGCGGATTGTGTTAGCGATAGAAATTGGAACGAGGGTCGTGGACTTTCTTTTTAACTTTAATATCGTTTGACCCCAATAGAGCTGAAGGATTTCTATTGAATACTGATCATAATAATAAAAACATCAACATAAACATCAGTAATATCGAACTCTTAGAGACAAATATTCAAATCGGTATAAGCATCCACACAAACACATACATGTTCTGTTTTTTACTTTTAAATCTTTAAGCAGATCTCTATTTCTACCAATATGCTCACCTCTTGTGTTAATATTGCAATATCTTGGCTTTAATCCACATCCTGTGGAATTAAATATGTTACTGCACGTGTGAGCTGAAATGGCTTTGCTAAGTGTAGGATCCCAGCAACGTCTTTCTTCCAAGGAAATTAGTAACGTAACTAGTTAAACACAAAAACACTCCGTCAAAAATTAGTCTAAATCTACTGACTGAGATTAAGGACAACACATTATGTATGTTAATGTTTAACATGTTAACCGTGTTGAAATGTTAGGAGAAACACAGAAACGGTGTTGTATCACACACAAACTGTGTAAACAAATCACAGTGTTAATGTGTTCTTAATCAGTATTAAGAGATGTAGTTATAAACTTTTAAAAACCTGTCATACAATCGTGTTATATAAAATGTATTATGGTCTGGGTTCTATAATAATACTAATACTAATACTACTACTACTAATAATAATAATAATAATAATAATTATTATTATTATTATTATTATTATTATTATTATTATTATTATTATTTATAAGTACAGCAACAATGGAAGGAACGCATGTGAAGGCAAACGAAAACTACCCGGCTACAGATTTTGCAGGGATGGGGTTGTATACGTGTATGTGTGTGTGACTGCATCGACTGCGTGTGGGTCTAACTTCTGACAGGCTATTTAA
Source organism: Amia ocellicauda (assembly GCF_036373705.1). Taxonomy (NCBI): domain Eukaryota; kingdom Metazoa; phylum Chordata; class Actinopteri; order Amiiformes; family Amiidae; genus Amia; species Amia ocellicauda. The sequence continues at coordinate 12,777,748 of NC_089856.1, forward strand.
GTAGCCCCATAAATGGTTAGAGAGGACCTAAACGAGCATGTTCCGCTTGAAGTCCTGCAAGTCCCATAATTATAAAATCGATGTCGTTTATTTTTCGGTTGATATGCATAAATCCACATGTGGGTGAGATATTACCTTCCTTTCACTTGGAAACTCTCGGAATCTATGCTACACACACTCTGCTGCAGATACAGACACACACAAACATACATACAGTCATCCAACCACACACACACACACACACACACAAACGTACATACATACTGTACATACATACATACATTCACCTACCTACACAAACACCCCCCCACACACACACACAGTTCTATTGGGAGTTAAGTGATGAATTGTTCCTTTCTATAACACACACAACGCGTTACGCACGGAATACAGCATAAAATGCCAGGTGTAGGTACTGAAATGTCTCCAGAGGTATTTTTCCCCCACTCTTTCTCGATCTTTCTCCCCCCCCCCCAACCTCAGTTCTGCTGCAATGCACTAAATGAGTGCACACACACACACACACACACACACACACACACACACACACACACACACACACACACACGCCCCGTAGACACATCCCTTTCCCTGGATATCAGATCAAAGCCCGAGTAGCATCCCTGCAAATTCATCACTTTTTTTTTTTGCTAGTTAGAAGGAAAGTGGAGAAGGGAGGAGGAGGAGGAGGAGGAGGAGGAGGATGGGGTGGGGGGTAAGGGTAGGTGGCGGTGTTGCAAGAAGGGAGGGGGATAGTGGTTCAAAGCATAGATGCCCCAATTAGTCTGTCCTCGCAGTGGTTCAATAAAAAGAAGAGCCGATTGCCTTATCAGTGTGGAATGGATGCTTCAAGCACGCGTCCCTGCATCACTCTCCCCGTTGCTCCGGCTCTGAGCTATAGCGCCCCGGCTTCCGCCTCAGCGTTTGCTGCTCCTTGACTAATGACTGGAGCAGGCAACAAAAGCCAGGAGAATTCAAATAAAGCCGACTGTAAAATACTAATGCCAACTCCGTCTTCATATACAGATAGCCCGGCTAAACGGATTTTCCTCGGCGAGTTTGACAGCGCGTTTTTCGCATTAGCCCTCGCGAGGGGCTCCGTTCCCGTGGAGGACAGATTGTCTGCCTGCTCCCGATAATTCAGCCTTACAAATAAGTTGCACTTGCCGTGACCCTGCCGTTCAAAAGTGCCATGCCTAAATCTCGTGAAGCGGCGATTGATGTAGTGGGTCTGTGCAATGCAAACACATTAAAACACCACAAATGTGGCGCTTAGATTGACTTTTTATTATTATTATTATTATTATTATTATTATTATTATTATTATTATTATTATTATTATTATTGCAACAGTGTTTTGACTAAGGGGGGGATGCACGATTTTATTTTGCACTACAAGGACATAAGGTTTAGTCCGAAAATGAAACCAAACATGTTGCCCTTGTACTGAAATGATCTATTCAAATCCTGCTACCCCATTATCATCCTTACTATTATTACTACTACTAACGCATTTGCCTGACGCATTCATTTACACACCACGTAAGTTTGCAAGTATTTCAGAAAAAAGGCTTTAATGTTGATAAAGAAAAATAAATCAAATGTATAAACCAATGAAAATTTAGAATAATCATATAGCTGCAGCCCCTACATGCCCGGAAATTGCCCTTCCAGTATTCATTGAATGTCCTGTCTGCCTCCAGCAACATTACAAACATTACAATCCACATAAGAATCATATATTTGAAAATATCTCCAATCTGATCATCTGTTGTAGCTATTAATACAATATCACATTGATCCATTCTCCCATTTAGAGAACGCAATGGCGATGAGTTATGGTCGTTATTACTAGAATTATGTTCTAAGTTGGGGCTGGTTCTTTATTTAAATAATTAAGCATATTGAAGTGTCTACAAGTCATTGAGTGTCTGGGGGGAAAGCAGACCACCTCAGGTGTCAGGAAGTTTGTTAACCCCCCCACTTTTAAAAATATACCGAGGCATCTTCAAGTTGCTTAGCAGTTTTGCAACTTATGTATCTTTCTAAGGCTGCGCAGTGAGGTGTTTGACGGTTTCTTAAGTAGTTTCAAACCGCTTGCTGATCTGGGATATTTAAGATAATGAGTGTGTTGTATTATATAGTAGAAACTCGTGTTCCTGAGACATTGATACCCCTTTTACAATAATTGTGTACAGCGTGAAGTGAAACTATAATGCCTGTAGCTCACCGTTTTAAGTGAGAGTGAAGGGATAGAAGTTGTTATATTGTTTGATATTATTATTATTATTATTATTATTATTATTATTATTATTATTATTATTATTATTATTATTATTATTATTATGACCAGTCCACAGGGATTCGGTACACATGTAATTAGATACATTAAAGAATACAAAAACCTGGTGTATTGAGAAGTGACAGCCTGTGCTTGTATGTATTATGAAGGTATATCGAAAACGAAGCTAGTTCCTATGTACTACTACTACTACTACTACTACTACTACTACTACTAATAATAATAATAATAATAATAATAATAATAATAATAATAATAATGAAACAGCAAGTGGAGTCATACTGTCGCCTCCCTTTTAAATCAATTGGACTGTTTTAGCATCCCACTTCGACTACAAATAGCCGGCATAAAGACTCTGGAATTACTGCACGTATTAATCACCCATTAAGCGTCACATTATCTGAACACCGCATTACTGTTTACGTTATGGCCCTAAAAGAATGGATGCAACCCAGCTTTCTCTCTCTCTCTCTCTCTCTCGCTCCCTCTCTCTCTCTCTCTCTCTCTCTCTCTCCCTGTGGCTCTTTATCTGTGTGCTGTGTGAAGCAATTAAGGCGCCCAGGGTAATGTAAGGGTCAGTCTAAAATATTGCTTTCTAATTAATTTTACTAGTCCCCGTGCCTCCCTGTATTGGGCTTGCGGGTTATATCTCTTGTTAAAAACCAAAGCGAAAATAAACTCGTAATCGCGGCTGGAGAATGAATAAATCCGCCCATAACGATTTTAACTGTCTGATTAAGTCGACGAGTTATACTGTAGCGTATGTTTGGTGTCTTTTTTTTTTCTTTTTTAAACAATTGTACGTGTAATAAAACCCAGGGTCTTTCTGGAAACAAAATGATGAATGGGGTGGGTTTTCATTACTTGTTTAGGATTTTAGGAAGGGGTTTTAAACTAACAGAGCAGTCTGCCACCCGGACGTTTTTAATTAATTGTATTGTGTTTGGTAAGTTTGATAAACATGTTTTTGACCTTAATTGTATGATTTTACATTTTCTAATGCACTGATCGAATCCTTACATCTGCTTGAGTTAGGGAGGTGGGGGTTGGGGGCAGGGGGGCACTGAAAGTACAGTTGGGGTGAAAGTTACAATTATCTCATACGTATAACTTTATAACAAGTGGAAGCATCTATGGCGTTTATATATTATGATTAACATCAAATGGAGTTAATGAGATCTCACGGCTTTAACTTTGTATTAAAACTATCTAAATAGTATTATTATTATTATTATTATTATTATTATTATTAATAATAATAATAATAATAATAATAATAATAATAATAATAATAGTTTTTAATAAAATTTCATTACAATAACATTGTCAGCCCATTGTTTGAAATAGGGAGTCGGAAGGCAGGAGCTTGCTACAGAAGTCTGTGTGTCATATTTTATCCTTCAAATTCCAGTTTTCATGGGTGTCAGCAGCGCTTCCAGGCGCTCGTTGATAGTGTAATTGAAGTCTTTTCTTTGCAAGATTTTTAATTAATTATTTACGTTATTTAATTGGACGTTAAAGCAAACCCTTTTGGAGGGTGTGTTGGGTTACAAATCTTTCTTGGCTACTAATAGCTAATAGAATTAGTAAATAATAATACAAATAATAATAATTATAATAATAACAAAATTAATTATAATATAGCACAATAAGTTTATTGCATCTTTAGATGGAAAACAAAAGTAATTACTTAAAGGCAAACAAAACGTCCCGCAATTACTGAATTAATAGGATCATAAAATAAGCCTAGTCAACTTCAAAATATATTTTATTTTATGAAACCAAATCACTTAAATGTAATATTTAACGATGACACGGTATGCATTTCATGATGGTATCAAACAGCTTTAGAGACATCCTCTTAATATAAACTGTATGAGCATATATATATATATATATATATATATATATATATATATATATATATATACTCTTAGAACTAATGTGTTAAATTTAACACATCTTGTGTTTGTTCAATGACAACATAACTTTGTGTTTAAAAGACACATCGTGTTTTGCGTTGATAAAATTGAACACAAAGTTGTGTTGTCTTTCAACAAACATAGAAGTGTTAAATTTAACACATTCGGTCTCAGTGTTTGTGTGTGTATAGGTATATATATAGATACACTTTTCTGGATCTTTGGTTGTATATGTTAACGGCTAGCTTACGATGCAAGACAGTATACACACTACACCTGTAGAACAGCACAAACTGTTGTAATTGTGTTTTAGAGGTTCTGTCAGTCTACCAGACTATAGTGCTTTTGGACTCTACTTCCCAGAACGTGTGTAGACCCCACTCTGCGCCCGTGATAACGACTTTGGCTTTTTAACCTCTCCAGAGTAAAGTTAGTCTGTCTCTCTACAGCGAAATGTGTTGCACCCACAGGACGATAACACTTGAAAATGATATGCATTTCCCAATCTACAGCCTGGGTGCATTACTTATACCAGTTTCTAATCCCAAATCTAGAACTTTGTGCAAATAATAATAATAATAATAATAATAATAATAATAATAATAATAATAATAATAATAATAATTTAAATACCAGGTTTTAAATGCACGCTTTCGTCATTAGTTAGTTGTTTGCTTATTTTAAATACACACAACACAAGTGTACAAGTGTACTCTTAACCTAATTCCTATGTAGGTTAAAACTGCACAGTGTATAGTGATCCATTTCGGAAAATATACCCTGCAAAACACCGCCTTATGCATCGGTTTAAGAAGACGAACTTACCCGAATTGTTTTAGCGCGCCGCTTCTGGAACCGAGATCTGAACCCAGTAGGGAAAGCGGATATAAAATATAGGATATCAAATAATTATGCATTTGTTTGTTGATATATTAGATGTTTTATTATTATTTGTTTGTTTGTTGGTTGGTTGGTTGTCGAAGTTGTTCAGCTACAGGAGCGTGGGGGTCAGGCGAGCCCGTCTACGCCTCCACTTCTACTTCTAAGGAGAGTTAATGGGGAAAGTTTCAAGTTCCTACCAACCCGTGCACAGTGCGTTTTGTGCTCAGATTGCGGACAGAGTTCATGAACTGAGGGGTTCTGTCCCGGAGTCATAAAGATTGCTCATATAGATTCACATCTCGTCTCGGGTAAAATAAAAAAAAGTGTATTGGTCGGTGTGTGTGTATGTGTGTGGGGTGGGGGGGGGAGGGGAGGCGGGTTATAGAATCAAATATTGGGTGGGAGGGGGGCAAAATAAAAGAACTAAAAGAAAAAAGTAAAGAAAAGGGAGAGAGGTGGGGGCAACGTAAAGCTTATAATTTTTCCACCGTAAAAATGAAACATCAAATTAGTTCGCCTCGGGGCTTCATTTTTCTAGTTCTACATTATAACTAGTTATTGAACTAGGTACAAGATCTAAAAGCCATTTGTGTGGAGACAAATTTCATTGCTGTTTCCTCATCAATAACTGCTTGGCAGTGAACTATTGGTTCGAGTCAAACGAGAGGGGTGAAACGCAGGTCACGCCGTCTAACTAATATGAAAATGCGCCCACTTCGAAGGAGAGAGAGAGAGAGAGAGAGAGAGAGAGAGAGAGAGAGAGAGAGAGAGAGAGAGAGAGAGAGAGAGAGAGAAAGCAGCAATTTTAGACTGGAATCCAAATGGAAAGGGAATCCAACTATAAACGAAAATACATAGCACATGCAAAAGCTGATCTGAACACGAGGCTGCTTTGGAATCTCATTAGGAAATTAACTTTATAGATTTTCATTTTTATTTTTTATTTTTTCTCTTTGGGAGTAGGGTAAGGTTATCCACGCACATAAATTAGTATAATCAGAGATAACGACAGTCCGTAGTGAAGCTGGTGCAAGCTGGTTATAAAATTCGTTTAGTTTGATTCATTAGTTCGAGGTTTAGGGGAACTATCTGCAGAGTAGACGGAGGGAGGTAGAAATCAATTAAAATTAATTTATGTATCCCACGAAAGAAACATTTCAATTTTTCCCCATAGCAGATTAAAAAATGAGCTTAGTTTGTCATTAGGTCAAACGAAGGCCTGTCGGGGGGCTTTTGTTTATGCAGAATGACGAAATCCACGTTAACAGCCACCCAAACAAACAAACAAGCAACGCTCATGTTTGTAATTAATTATTAAAAACCTAGTGGTATCCAAGCAAACTTTTTTGATTGCAGAGTGAGATTTGAAATATTTATTTAATTATTTATGTTTGTGTTTATTTGTTTATTTTAGTGTGTATGCTGTTGCTTAATTTTATTTGTATTAGGTTGAGATGGCACCATTGCTTTTTTGTATTTGTTCGTATTCGTATAGTTTCCCCGAAAATAAAGGTCACAATTTCTGATTTCTTTCTTTTTGTCTCTCTCTCTCTCTCTCTCTCACTTCCAAATCCCAGATTGATAATGCGGAGGTACAGGTTATGAAGCGGTCAGTATGGTAATGCGGCGCACAATAAACCCTCGGGAACAATGGAAACTTATTTTTCTTCCCTACTGTCACGGGGCCGCTTTGTATCGCCGTGTTTGTGTGGCGGAGGCGAAACAGATATGGTCTGAATATTTATATATTGGAGGCCACTCGAGAGGTTAGCATCTGATTCGATTTGCAAGAAAGAGACCCCTCGCCTCTGATGTTGGGGCTATTTTATTTATTTATTTGTGTTTGTTTGTATTTATTTTGTTTGATTGTTTGTTTATGTATTAACTTATCGTTTTGTGTTTGTTAAATTAAAGAATACATGTTTTATATTATTATGTTAATGCTTTCTCTTTTTCATTTTTAATGAATTAATATTCTGAAAAAAATCGCTTTGGTTCGATTTCTATGTACTTATTGTTTGTTGCTTTGTAGTTTGAGACAATTTGTTTTTTATAAGACCAATTATGATTGAAGCCATAAAGAAAGTTCTGCTACCTGTCTCAGATGGGGAACTTTAATGCCCAGATCTTTATATTGAAGAGTTTTTAGAGCAGAGTTGAAAGTTTAGGGGGGGGGGGGGGCACGGAACGCCGTTATAAGTTGGGTATGCCTGCGTGAACAGAGCGTATTTCGCACAGACTGTAATTTATTTGCTTTGGGTTTGACATTAACGGCGCACAGTGCTGTACAACTGCTTGAATATTTAGTGTTATGAGCGACACGAGAAAGGTCGGGGTTATAATACAGTGAACCCACACAATAAATTTCAAGCCGTGTAAAGATCAGGGACTTATACACTGTGTAAAGAGCCTTTAACATTTCCCCTTGTACTTATTTGTTTTACAGCATCCTCTAGCAGATGGTATTTGAAGATGTATTCATTTGCTGTAGTGTTTGTTTATTATTTGTTCGTGTTAGTTTGTGTTCCAAGAATATCTATATTCTGGACAAAAGCTTCAACAACAACAATAACACAAATAATAATAATAATAATAATAATAATAATAATAATAATAATAATAATAATAATAATATAGTTTGCATGTCAGTGGTACAACTGTACAATAAACCCACCTAACAAATTTAGGCCTACAGGCTATTTATTTGTGTTTGTGTTTGTTGGCAAACGGTGATGATATATCAACAAAAGAGTAAATAGCAATACATTTAAAAATAATAAAACACGTGTTTTTTCCTTTCTTTATTGTGTAGGCCTCCTATTAAAATAACAACCGTGTGATTGCTTTATGCTGTTTTATATGATGTTGGTCATTTTTACAATATCTTATATGGCACACAGTCGCAATGTGCATTGGTGCAGGGGGGTTTATACAGATAGTGTACGGACTGTGATCTATCTGCTTCCTAAAATCCCATTCGGTTTTGGGTATAAAGTATCCACTCACAGTCCGAAATAGACACATTGTGTATAAATAGGTCATAAACTGATGTTAAGGTGCGGGGGAGAAGTGTAGTGTTCAAACTTATCAAACATCAGCGAATCTGTGGAAAAGATCTGCGAGAGTGCAAAGCTTTTTCTTTTTTTTGTTACACGAAATTATGTCGTTGACATTTAAACGGTAATTTATTTTATAGGCTACATTTAATGCAACTTTTTCTTGAGTGTACGGAGTACAGCAATAGATCATGAATCAGTTTTAAACAGTACAATTCGTATTCAAACAAGGGCAAAGTGTTTAAACGTACAAACGGCATAAAACAAACTGATCAGTATAATTTAAGACAGATTGTATGAAACAGATGTTTTAGTTGTGTGATCTAGATAACATACATGTAAACATGTATACATTCAGAATAGTAGTGTTAAGGCAGGGAAGGCAGTTGTTGAGTTGAGAACCCACATATTAATGAATTTGTCAATTCAATGCTAAAATAAATTGATGTTTGTAGGTTGTTTATTTCCCAAATCGATTGTGAAATCCTTCTTTGACTATACTGCATTACATTTCCGGAGTGTGTACGACCCGAAAGTAGCGTTAGATACACATTGAAACACTTTGAACGTAAAACGAACCCACGTGCACATACAGTGAAATATACGTCATTTCCATTTTCATACGTCCCCCCTCCCTTAGCCATCCCCCTCTCTATCTCTCTCCCTCTCTCTGTGTATCTCTCTCCCTCTCTCTCTCTCTCTCTCTGTGTGTGTGTGTGTGTGTGTGTCTCTCTCTCTCTCTCTCTCTCTCTCTCTCTCTCTCTCTCTCTCTCTCTCTCTCTCTCTCTCTCTCTCCCCTTTTTCCCAATCTGTGTTTTCGCCATTCGCCAAAAAAGGACGAATTGCTCTTTCCGAATAGAGACTGTAACACTAACAGCTCCAGGCAACTTTCCTACCAATTCGAGTCGTCTATATGTACCCTGTAGAACCGAATTTGTGTGAGCACCTAACACCCGCAAATTCGTGTCTAGGGGAATACATGGGCGATGACAATACCGCACTGGTCACCAGGTCGTACAAAACTCGTCCTTTAACTCCACTGTGCGTTCATTTTGTTGTTGTTAATGTTGTTGTCTACACATTAAATAAATACATACATACATGCATGCATAGATACATAAATCCCTCTATTCATGTAGGTTACATACAACTCCCACGGCCTATCATAACATGTAGAGCTGGAAAATAAAACGTTTGTAATTAAACATCCACCCCCAAGCTAAGCTAATAGAATTTGCAGTTCTCTCCAGTCAGTCAAGAGTGTCGGGGACCAGGCTTGTCTGGGAATGGGCAACGTACTCCGAGCGATGGTGAACCCGTAAAGCAACGCGGGAAAAAAAGAAAAAAAAACAGAAAGGAAAAGAAAAAGGGGGGGATCATTTGATGTGATTGATTTACAAGCTTTTACTGCCCAATAAAGCGCTTTAACTGCAAGCCAACAGCCTTCGCCATTGCCGGGCGAGCGCTCTAATAAATAAGCCATAAACAGCTAACTTTATGTGTCGTTTTTATTATAATCCAATAAAATATGACAAAGCAATGATGACGAGTATTTGGAACTTGAAGCTGCTCACATGTAGCAAAGGTTCACTCATATTGAACCTGCCAGCCCGATTTGAACAGACTGCTGTAGCTAGAAGAAAAATCCTTTCTTTGCTTGCCTATTTTCTTTTGAATTGTTATTTTTTTTGTTAGACATTTTATCTTCTCACCATTATATTATTATTATTATTATTATTATTATTATTATTATTATTATTATTATTATCTCAGTTAACTTGATTGTTCCTGATTTTTAGAAGAACAAATATAACTGTTAATTCAATACCAAAATATGTTTAGTCTTGGCACACACCAACTAAAGGGAGTGAGGACGTGCTTAACCTAATTTAGCCCCCTTAATGTATCCTTTGGTGAATTCTTAAATTAGACTGACTTCCATTGTTCCAAATTTGGACAGCGTGGAGCGCGCCTGAGTAAAACTGGGGGCTGTAAAATTCTAATGAAGCACCCACCCACCCCCCTCACACACACACACACACACACATCCACGTCCAAAAATTAGATGTTAGAAAAAAAAATGAAAACTGCATTGCTGTGCAAATACACTGCATCTGTGTGTAAGTCTTGCTCGTTGTTGCGTTGCAATCTCGCATTGCAAACGCGCTGAACTTTGAAAGCGAAGCGAACCTAAGCATGTTTATCTTCGATGCGTTAGGATAAAGAGCTCGCTGTCTTGTTATTTTTTGTTGTTGTTGTTGCTATTCTTATTTTCTTATAGAGGAAGAGAACGGGAGGATGGGGAGGCGGCGGAGGGGGGGGGGGGCAAGTTAATTTGTCGCCATTTGGATGATTGAAGAAGAGCATCTGAGAAAAGCGAATTCTATTGTTTCCATGTTCCGTTCTGGAGGTGCACCGCAGTCCATTGGAGATGTAATGTCAAAAGCACGAGGGAAGGGAAAGGAGAGGTGTGTGGTGGCGGGGGGGGGGGGGGGGTAATAAATCTCTGTATCTTCCTACGCATTTCAATCAAGACACTCCTTTTTGTTCCGACAGTCCCCAGAGTTGCTCTAGGTACCTGTACCTGCTCAATCCAGCGACGCAGCACCGCTTTGCAGATTGGTGGCCCACGACACAACATAGTAAGACGGCTTTATTTTATTGCCCATTTTATTAAATCAATTTTCCTCTCATTATCCTAACCCAATTAGAAAGTGTCGGTGCCCCACTTTTAACAGGACACACACACAGATACACAAACACACGCACACGAATTAGGGGGTGGGTGGGGGTGTTGTGGTGGGGGGGGGGAGGGAGAAAAAAAACCAGATAGGGTACATTTGGAAAAAGCCTTCGGTTCCTTATCCGGGGACTACCTCGCACGTTGCCATTGGCCCGCCGCGTCACGTGGTAAAAGTAACTTTACAGGGTTGCTCGCTAGTAGGAGGGCTTTATGGAGCAGAAAAACGACAAAGCTAGAAAAATTATTTTCCACTCCAGAAATTAATGATCATGAGCTCGTATTTGATGGACTCTAACTACATCGATCCGAAATTTCCTCCATGCGAGGAATATTCGCAAAATAGCTACATCCCCGACCACAGCCCCGAATATTACAGCCGAGCCAGGGACACTACCAGCTACCAGCATCACCACCAGGACTTGTACCCTCCGCGAGCGAGCTACCAGGACCGCCAGTTTAACTGTGCGAGCATCCCGGAGCCTGACACTGTGCGAGGACATGGGCTCCCCCACCCCGGGCACCTGCTGGCGGGGAAGGCGCAACCAGCTCCCTGTGAGCCCCCGCCACTGCCCACGTCCCCCTCTACCCCGCCGGCTGTGCCTTCCGCCTGCACCCAAGCCACACCGGAGCATCCGAACAACACAACCTCCTCCAAGCAGCCCGTAGTATACCCCTGGATGAAGAAAATCCACGTCAGTACCGGTAGGCAACTTGTGTGTCTTTTTCCTCACTCACTCACTCGCTCCCTCTCTCTCTCTTTTCCCTCTCCCTTCTCCCCCTCTTTTGATTTTGTCCCTATCTCCTCGACAGCCTCTGCTTACGATAGGAGAGGAGCCTTTGAAATAGCACAATTGAGGCGGATTTACGACTCGGTACTGGTAATTACACCCACCATAAATTTTATAGCCGAGGTACTAGTCTGGGCAGCAGTTCTGCCATGTGGCTTTCTCTGTTATGTATGTGTGTGTGAGCGAAGAGGGATAGAGAGAGAGAGACAGGGGCAGAGGGGGAGAGGGAGAGAGGGGAGAAGGGAAGAAAAAAAATCTAAGCTTTGTAATGTTGCATAAATAATTCAAGGCTTCTCTCACCGTGAACTCTCCTCATTAGGGGCAGTTAGGAAAGTTCTTATGAAGCGATTTTAGTTGTGTTTTATACGATATACACACACACACCATCTCCCCCTCCTCCTCCACCCCCCTCCTCTTCCTTCTTCTTCTCCTTCTTCTTCTTCTTCTTCTTCTTCTTCTTCTTCCTCCTCTACTTCTTCTTCTTCGTCCTTCCTCCCCTTTTCCTCGGATCTCAATTCATGCCACTCTTTTGCTTTTTTTCCCCCCCTTCCTTTCCCTCCCTCTTTCTCTCTCTCTCCTATTTTTCTCTTTACTTCTACCCTTCTAGTGAACCCCAATTACAATGGAGCGGAACCCAAACGATCCCGGACTGCATACACCAGACAGCAGGTTTTAGAACTGGAGAAAGAGTTTCACTATAACCGCTACCTTACCCGGCGAAGACGCATTGAAATCGCTCACTCCTTGGTTCTCTCCGAACGGCAGATCAAAATTTGGTTTCAGAACCGGAGAATGAAGTGGAAAAAAGACCACAGGCTTCCCAACACCAAAGTCCGATCGTCGGCTTCCTCGGGCTCCTCTTCCGGCTCAACTACAACCTCAACCCCCGGCGCTGTGGCATCGGTTGCCGCCGCCACCACCGCTTCCAGTACGGTATCAGCAAGCGAAGAACTCTCCCGGGTACCCAATACTGACCGAGGCGAGGATATTACAAGGTTATAAGGAAAAAAAAATAACTATACATGAAAGAAAGGAGAGAGAGAGAAAGAGAGAAAGAGAGAGAAAAAATGACTGATTATTTATAGAATATAATATATATTTTGGTTCTTCGTAGTTTTCTTGTGCGTAAAGAGAAAAAAAAAAGAACAAAAATAAGGTCTTCCTTTTAAGTCCACAGTTATATAAAATTGCATGTTATATAGCATGGATAACTGCGAATACCTACCGAGTTTTTTTACGCTACATCAGGGTTTAATTTATTTAAAAGAATAAGATTTTACATGTTTTGAATGAAGGAGAGAGAAGGACACATTTTCTCTATTTTTTTGTTTGGTTTCGTTTTGGTTGTTTTGATTATTTGGGAATGGGTTGTTGCAGGCACCCCATCAATTTTAAGCCTAGGTTAAATGCACAATTGTCGTTATATTTATTTCATATAAAATAAAGATTGTAGAGACATTTGTTTTAATTTTTTTATTTTTTATGTGAAAAAGACAGATACTAGAAAAAAAAAATCCACTGACATTGGACGTATTTGTTTCTATTTGGGGAAAAAAATAAAAATGCTGTGAGTTATTTGGCGTAATTAAAAAAAAAAAAACTAATAAAAAAGTACAGTAGTAAGTTTTGTGGTGATAAAGTTGTGTTTTAGACTGGTTTTACCTGATCATTGTGAACTGCAATAAACAAAGTTTAGTGTATTTGTGAAATTCATAGTGGTCAATAAAGCAGTGAGTGTCAATTAGTTTTAAACACGTTTGGTTGATTTTCCTTTTTTTACTTACTGACTCAAACGCAAATACTGTTTACACTTTTTATTTTATTACTCCAGTAGGTTAGTTTAACCAAATTACGTTCAATTCAAAATATAAACCCTAGGGGCGTGGATTATAGTAACAGAAATATATAAAAACGAGAGAAGCATGGTCGTTAAAGGAGCAGAAATTAGCAATGTGAGGTTCATTTTACAACCTGGTTGGATTTTAATGGTGTCGACGATCCCAGCGCGTTGTCAATCGATTCCTGCGTCAAGTGGCTGAGGTGTTTGAAAGTAGAAGAGGATATATTATCTATAGATGATTAATAGGAAAATGTAATAGATGGTCGCCGAGCCAGGAGAATGTGGGTAAATAAAAACAACCCCATCACATGTATGTGTGTGTGTGTGTGTGTGTGTGTGTGTGTGAGAGAGAGAGAGAGAGAGAGAGAGAGAGAGAGAGAGAGAGAGAGAGAGACAGTGTGTGTGTTGTGTGTATGTAACCTTTGCATGATTCTTCCTGTAATTAAAAACTGTGGCTTTCTTGACGGGCCGAAAGGAGTATAAATTACGTGTCTTGCACGTTTTGTCAGTGTATGTACAGATAGGCTCCTTCCCCTTCGTGGTGCTGTAAATACTTCCTGGATCGCTGCTATCGCGGGGGCTTTTGTTTTTGTTATTGCTTAAGTGGACACTTCAGGATGTTTTTTCTGTTTGCCTGCCTCTGCCCGCCCCTAGGCCTACACTGTAACATTTTTTTTTTCGCTTGGCATGTTTGCTTTAATAAGTGCTGCTCCTATGGAGGGGGTCGGGGGTTGGGGGGGGATTAAAGTTCGAGTAGAATCGCTCAGGTACTTTTGCTTGTAATGACAAACGTGCTCCCCTCACCCGTTTACAAGTGCAGCCCAGGGTTGAGGCCTATCTATGGCCCCGAGTAGGGAGCATTGTATTCTGTAGGTTACTGACTGTACCAGGGCTGGATCTGTGTTTTGTATATGGGGATCAATGTTTCCAGCCGCGACAGAAATGACCCCTTTACGTGCTGCTCCTACTGCTTTAAGGGTGTCAAATATTGTTAAATATTTTGTGAAACAATTTATATTTTATAGCATTGATTCTGCTTGTGTTTCGCCTCTCCTCCCCATCATACATACCCCCACCACCTCACACAGGAGATCAGAGACATTTGTGTACTTTTTTTTAAGTTCATTAAACTGATCAAACAGATGTAAACCTAAGCGTCACCTGTATAGGTTCGTTTTTATTCTGAAAGAACAAACGCCTTGCATCATAAATATATTTCTGGTTATACCTTTTTTGATATGTGTTGTTGTTGTTGTTGTTGTTGTTGTTGTTGTTGTTGTTGTTGTTGTTGTTGTTATCATGTAATATCTCTTCCTGTAATTACTTTATCGGAATGACGTAGTGTGTGTTGGAGGGAGATGGAGAAAAGGCACAACATTGTAGACGGAAGAGTCTGAACTGAGATTGTCCACCGCTGTGCTTTAACATACAGGATGGCCTTGAATCAATTTACATGCTAATTGCTAAACAACAAATCTGTAACAATGTGGTTTATAAACTAAAACAACAACAACAACAACAACAACAACAACAATAATAATAATAATAATAATACTGTTGAAAGTGATCACATTCATTATTATATATACATTTTTTGCTTATTTGTTTTTGCATTTGAATTAGTACAAAATTGTGTATGGCTCCATAAACGTTTGTGTTTTTTTACGTTGTTTTTAGACCGTTTGTATTTTCTTATTTCGTTCATCTTTATATTTTCTAAGCCATAAACCAGTCGAATCACATAATCCATCGAGCAGACAAGCGAAAGCAAAGCTTACGGTTTTAAACCAATACAATAAAATAAAATAAATGACACCTCGCTCTAGAATGCTATTACTGCTTTGGACTCACTGTTTTGTTTTCTGGATTGTGACTGTTTTACAATGGGAAGAGTAGTATTGTTGCAATTCTAGATTGCTGTCTGCAAAAACACACAGGCCGAGATTACTGTAATCAGACAAAACATGACATTTAAACTTGTGCTTCCCCACCACAACACACAGGCTGCAATACAGAGTGATGAAATTAAATTATCGTTTGAACATACTTTCAAATAAATAACTAAATACATAAATGCACTTGATTGAACGTATTACTATCCTCGTTATTTACTCACGTTTTGAAACTCGAAAGTGTTCTTTGGAATTGGATGTCTTGTTTCAGCTATGTGCTATTTTATTTGTAAACATGTACCGGATCGCTCTGTTGCTATTCAGTTGCTGTTGCTGTTTAATCTTTCTCATAACACAGTCCTTGGAGCACAAATTTGTTATTGTTGCCAGTCTAAAACTTCCCAGTAGCCTATACCAAGTTAAAAATATCTGCATGCATAAGGTTGATGGTACAGAAAGGCAAGTGTTATATACACCTCTATTTTTAAACTTATATATATATATATAATACACTAGTAATGTAGTAATGTGTTTACATATATGTGATTATATGTATAGTTTTATATAACCTAAGTTTGCATATATATAATATAAAACCTAGGAAAATAAACTAAGTGAATCGAGAGCTTGATAAATTGTAAATTGGTGTGACTTGAATCCGAGAATACAACGGCGTCCTAGGTAGAGAAGCTAAGGCACAAAAGATACAAGTATTTCGGACCATTAATCACAAGCAGCCTCCATTTTAAATTAATTTGGGCTGTGCATTAGAAATGTATACCAGGTTGTGCACTCATCGAGAAACAGAGAGTCTCCCCATATCTCCCCATATCTCCCATAGGTACAGAATGAACCCGTGTTGGGATTATTCCTGGGGCTATTTTGTTTCTGTTTGTTGTTTTGTAATACTGCTCCCCCTCCTATCTCTGTAGCTCTCACTTGGCCATGACTTTCCAGAGGGGTGGGGATTTTTCCTGGGGGGTGGGTGAAAACAGCAGGACTAGAACCGCACTCTGAAGCCATTATATCGCTGGACAGGGCAGAAAAATGAATGTGCCCGCCACTAACCCGGCTTCCCCGCGATCTCTTTCTACGTCCTGTCGCCTCCATGTCGCGAAGCTGAAAAGGTACTTTATTGAAGTTTCGGGCAAACGGCGAGAAGGCCGAGTTCACACCGAGGGCACATTTTCTATCCCATTAGGTTCATTTCAACCGGCCTGGTCGACCTTTATATCCCGTTGACCTGACTGGCTCTCTCAACGTGTACCTTCTGTGTGTGCGCCGTCATATAGGTTGTGGGGCTCCGCCACTATTCTGTCCCTTTGTAGACCCCCCCCCCCCACCCCCATCACCCCCTCCCTCCCTCTCTTATTAATGGACCAAGGGGATGGGGAGGCGTTTTTGAATGCGTGTTTGGGGCATTGTGGCTGTAGGAGGTGACCCCAAAATAGGAGAGAAAAAAAACGCAAGGGGTGAACTAGCGGACACCCCCCCACACTTCTCCCATTCGTGCTCTGTGCTCCATAGCCCCCCTTGTTGAACACTGCTCTGTCGAGAAAGGGGGGTGGGAGTGTGAGGGGGTTGGGGGTGACTGATGCTGTGTAAAGTTGGTATGACAGATTTTAGAGAAAGTGTTTTATTTCCGTGAGTGCTGTAGTGTTCGTCTCCCTGTCTGGACATTCAAGAAACGTGTTGAGTAGTCAATAATTTGCTATGTATGTATGACTCGAAAACACAGGGCCCTAGGATCAGAGCTTACATCTGTATCTGCGCCTTACAGATGTTGAATAATAACTGTGGTTACTGGAGGGTTGATTTAAGGAACAAACGGTATTTGGTTCTAGAACCTTCCACGAATGCCCGATTGCATTGGAGAGAAACGGATGTACGTGACCTGTGAATTGCAATACACACCAGAAGAAGAGAGAAAGTACATAAATAGATAAGCGGATGCTAAATAAATGTGGGGTGTAGTTTGAGGTCGAAGGTTTGCTTGTATAGACCTTTGTACATTTGCAGCAACGCTTCTGTACTGGCCACTGTTTTTTTTTTTTTTTTTTTTTGGTGGTGGTGGTTGGGGGGGGGTCCTATACGTTTGGTTCAGTTGGCTATAACCTTTTCAAACCTCAGCCACCACCAGCTCGCTGTGACATTAGTGTTGCTAAATCCAACGGTCCTGGCATATGAATACACCAAGTCGTCTTCTAGGAAATGCAGGTGCTTTTGTGACATTTGGCTCTTGTAGAGTTCGATGGGATTATCTCTCTGATCTCCATGCATATTTCAGCATTATTCGCCTCTTGCATGATAGGCTCTGTGCTATGGAGCAGTAGCAATACTCAAGATTAGATTTTGAAATCGATTGTACTGATGGCATCAGCTTTCTTAGAAATTTACAGTCACATTTTCCTTAAAGGCGATCTCAGAAATGCTGTTTGTCTTTATGTAGCGGTACTGAAAGCAGATTTTTTCTCTCTCTCAGCACAAATGTGATAAAACATCTATTGTACACATTACTGGGAGAGGACAAATCGTGTATTAATTTGAACGGAGACTTTGTGTTGGACTATTATGAGAAACTGTGCTCTACACATTTCTTGAAAAGAACAAAACTGAATATACATTTTTTGTTTCGTGCAGAATGCCAGGAATGCAACATTTAGGACACAGATATGAATTCAATGTCCAAATACTCTTGAAACTACTCTCTATAAAGCATGTGCCTCTAAATAAAACAGATACTCTTGAACTTCTATAAACTATATAGCCTCTAAATTATAGAGCAAGCCAAATGTGATATATATATAAACACACACATGGTCTTCTCATAGGGTACCGTGTATATGTCCTAGTCAACAGTATAAACCGTAATAACAATGCAGTAATGATATCTTCACCCATTGAAAAACTATTATATTATTTTGCTCTTGTTGGTGTTTGTTTTGCTTTGATAGGAATGATAATTTAGTGAGTAGACAGACGTTCAGCAGCCAAGTTGGGTGAATTACGGTATTAACAACTACAACTGCCACAAGAACATGAATGTAACTCATCTTTATGGTAGAGTCGTATATCACCATCTCGTAATAGAGTCGTATGCGGTTCCTAATCTGTCCTTCTGATTTATTTTATTGGGCAGGAAACCAAAGTTTTTCTTTTTTTTCCCTCCCCCCCTTTCCTTCTCACTCTTCCTTCTGAGTTTCTAAGGGAAACGGGATGCCGTCTTATCCAAAGCTCCAGTGAGTGAAGGATGGGCTCAGTGCATGGCTGTGTATTTGTGGTGTTTAGACACCATTCCTTCAGAACGCCATTCGCAGTGCTAGTAATGTCCCGGGGCTCAAAGGTTAAGACAATGGTTTAGTCTCACTTTCCTGCAGGAGATACTTCAGATTCTGACACACACAGACATAAACACACGGACACACGCACACTGACACTCCACGGGAAGCTACAAGAATTCAGACCTACTTAAAATATAATTACCTCGTTTGGACTTTAGTTGAGTGCGTCCTATCTGGAATTTCGCGACAGCATCTCAAGCAACCCAGGCCAGTCGGCGTGTGTAAATATTGAGACATGCAGATAAGATTTTCCTCAACAGACACACGTTAAATGGTAATTTATCCACGTCCTTGTAGTGGGGATGAAGTATCGTGGGCTCTGTGTTGAAGAAGCCGAACAAAATATACCATATTTATTTAGATTGTGTTTGACATCCACATTTGTATTTGTAGGCTACTTTGTTGAAAATGTTTCAGTGATTTGCCTGTGCAGGAAAGACTATAGCCAACCCTTACGAGTTCATATAATAACATGTATTGTTGTTGTTCAGATCAGAAGCTATGTTTCCTTACGAATCACACAAAGTTTTCTCGCTTTTCTCGGGTTTTATGAGACTGAAGTGGGGCCAATTGAAATACCACAACTATTGACACATTCTTAATTAAACTTTTTAATTTAGTTATTGTTTTACAAGAAATTGTTTGAAAATACAACGTTCTGGCGTTAAATTGTCCCTGCAAAAAACTTGCAGTAATACAGAACAAAACAGGTTTATTACGGTGATTTATTAATTTAAGCAAATGTTGTGTAAGAACCTGATATGTGGCTGTTTAAGTAAAGGCACAAAAAGAAAAAAGTACTCTGAAAGAAAGAGTACAGCCGTTTCTGAAGTTGTACGGTGTTTAAAGTCAACAGAGCGTGTGTTGTCATGTTGCACAAAAGTATGTGGAACTCGCACACATTTCAAAGGTGTGCACAGCGCTAAGCAAACAGACACCGAGACTTGTTTCTCAAAGACAACCACACACTACGGTTCAATTTATTA